>NC_137818.1:49156109-49168713 GCF_963921795.1 Nannobrachium achirus
CTTAACTGTAAACAAACCAACATAAAGTTTAAGTGTGTAGAGAGTATCTTCGCATTTCTAAAGTGCCAATTTAAGGACTTTTTAATACCTCTAAAATGACAAATTAAACATTGTCCAAATTGTCAAATATACAGTATAGAGGCAGAAATTGTGAAAATAGCCGATCTACATACTCACAACGCCTCGCAACGCGAGCCGTTGTGAGCATGTAGATCTGCTATTTTCACAATAGAAAGTATTTTCGACTTTCGACGTTCTCAGGTGGGAGTCGACTTGTGTAATGAAGTCGACTGAGTGGACTTGTCGACTTTTTCGTTAATGCCCTAGCGTGCGCGCGTGTGTGTGCGTGTGTGTGTGTGCGTGCATGCATGTGTATGTGTGTGTGTTTATGTAGAGGCGGTGGTTAATTGATGCACTGCAATATTGACCCTTACTTACTGTAAATTGGGAAACTTCCCAAAGTGATGTAGCTCAATATGTTGCCATCTCTGGGGCGTATTCTCTGAACGCCCATCATCTGGGGATGCTTGCCAGCGCTGCGTTGGTGCCAGTGACCCATTCACTTGATGTCATTGCTCAATTCTGGGCAGTTTTAGTTCATCATCATTTCTTTTTTACAAAAGCTAGATATCCTGAAGCATCCAGACAAGAGGAATAGAATTTAGCCTCACTGTAAGGCTCATTGCACTTAAAACTACAGTTTGGTAAAGGTTTGGTTTTTGTGTACTTACCTTGCCATGAGTCAAGTCCAAATATTGGCTTAGAGTTGATACAGTATTAAGTCTCTTCATTGGCTTACATTGCAAGGTGAAACGGGTCTCAAAGTCACTATTTTAGCACATAAACTAATGCATGCTTTATTTATTTCCATTTATGTGCTAAAAGAGCCGAAGCGGTTTCAATGTAATTATTTCGTATTATCAATTTTTAATCAATGGAGCAACTACTTAAGATATCTCACCAGTATTTGGAGTTACATCATTGCGAGGTAAATAGCCGACACAAACCTCCACCTAGCCTGGTTACAGACCCTGAATCGCTAGCCACACCCCTTTAAAGTTTTGTTTCTGTCAAGTGTCAATTCAGGCTGAGTGTCAGGCTAACCTCCACCAGGTTTCATTTTGCTTTGAGCATCCAGCGCCCCGCTACTCGCCCGTCACTGGAATCTAAAGGCACAGCTCTCTGCTTCTCCCTGATTCCATACATGCTCCTGGAGACGGTGCATGAGCCTAATAGATCGCTGAGACAGTGTTTGTGCATGTTAGATTCCCTGTAATGAGATAGGGGGAGCTATTAATGGATCAATGATTCAACTCCTTGCTGTACCCCCCTCTGTGCCACACACTGATATTTATAGACCGGGGGACAACTTATTTCTTTTTGCCAGATTGGGTATCAGCCATAATGCATATGGGCCACCTTAAGAGAGCATGTACTACATGTTCCTCCTGAGGTGAGAGGATCCCCTTTAAAAACATTACTGTCACCCTCTTGGGTTAGTATTTTGTTGCCTAATGGCGCTGGCTATTTCAGGTTGTCTTGTTGCAGCTCCAAGTCTGTCTGTCTCTGTGACTTTTTTAGCACCCTGTCTAGTGTCTGGCGTTCTAAAGACCCCCCGCAAAGCAAGGGGCCCCTGCAAGGCTGGAGCATTCTACATCTTGCTGTTTCGCAAAGGTGCAAGATGTACAGTACAGATCCATTAAAAAAAAATAGAATATTGTGTAAAAAAGCATTGCAGATGCCATAGAACCCCAAATCATAACTGACTGCGGAAACTTCCCACTGGACTTCAAGCTACTCTGACTTCCCAAGGTTGAATCTTCTCTATTATAAATCCTTGTTTTGAGTGGTCTTGTGTAATATTGTAATATTTTGAAATATGGACTTTTGATGTATGCCATAAAAATTCAACATTTTAACAAAAAAGGTTTGGAATAATTCACTGAATGTGCAATGTATCTAGAATATATGAAAGTTTAAAAAGATATATGAAAGTTTCAAGAAAATGTACTTTTACACAATATATATATATTTCTTTTTAGATGGATCTGTACTACAGTAGGAGTCTAGAGACCTGCATAATGTTCACAATGCAATGACATCATTCTGTAGAGGCATGCATATTAATTCACATGCAGAGACATCAATCCTGCTCCGTCCTCCCACTCCCTAACAGAGATCATCCGGGCCGAGCGACTCCAAGTCCACGACATCTCCACCAACTCTGCCACACTCCAGTGGCGGCCGGTTCTGGCCGGTATGCAAGGCTACTACGCGATCCGTTTCGGGCCAGTCGTGGCGGGTGGGGTCGGCGGAACTCCTGGAAGTGGTACCAGTCCAAGCACCAGCGGTGGTCAGTACCAGAGACTGACCCAGCCCTCTGACTCCAACTCTGTTGAGCTAACGGGCCTGACGCCGGATACCACCTACACGGCCACGCTGTCACCAGAGTCAAATGAACATGTACTGAATCCCCTGTCTGTCACCTTCACCACAAAGCCAGGTAATATTTACACTACACGTCTGCATCCAAGCATCATCTGAAACAGTAGTGTCCAAATCCTGGTCCTCTGGTAATCCTTGACCTGATGTTTTTCTGTCCTACTGGGAAATGTATTGCATTCTGTCTGGAAATGTCATTCACATTTTCTGCACAGGACAATCCAGAGTACATAGGTGACTCAGGGAAATAAGGAACATAATTTACTGCTCACCTACTGGCCTGCTGGTCCAGGTGCATACCACTTAGGCATTGCCACATAGGCATGGATGCCTGGTGGCGTTGGTGGTTCGATTCCCGATCCGGACGACCTTTGCAGCGTGTCGCTCCCCATCTCTCCCCCTATTTCCTGTCAGTCTATTATCCTATCTAACATATAATTTAGCGAATGTCTGTCTGAGTGAGTGTCTGAGTGAGTGTCTGTCTGTCACAGCGTTTCTCCTCAGTGGCTGGAGCAATTGATCTGAAATCGCATCACCAATAGCATATGAACACACCTGACATAACTGTGAAGCCCGTTTGTCACTTTCACAAATCATATGCTGTATATTAGCATTTTTATGGTGTATCTATATCTATTTAGCCTACAGTACCTTTTGTGACCACACATGTTAAGGGAGGGGCGCTGTTGTTCAGGCCATGCACAATCACACACAGTGTGTGTGTGTGTGCGGGCGGGCGGGCCCTGTTACAGATGTTGTCCAAAAATCATGCAGATCGGTACACAGTATCTCTGTAGCCGTTAAATGGAACGGGTATTTCTTACATTGATGCTCCTACATATTATCATGCAAGCACCAGTTAAAGTTACTTTCCATCCCTCATATACTGTGTGCACAGTGCACATCCCATAACCCACCCACTGCACATCATTTCAGAGCTCATATCTTTGAACGGGTAAGGGCTAGTTAATAAATAAAATAAAAAATAAAAAAGAACAGAAGTTAGACCTGGAATACCAGGTGAATGCAAGTAACTTCCTGGTAGGATAAAAATCTACCATGGTGTAATCTGTAATTTATTTGAACTGAGTGTAAGTCTACATATGTTAGGTGTTTTCACTCAATTGTAAGTCAAACTATACACCCATTTTACTCAAATTTAAACAAACATTACTGATTACTGTAAACAAATCTTTTACAGCATCAGAAAATATTTTGCGAGTGATCGCAGGTTCCAATCATGCATGTGTTTTGAATTTGGTTTGAATTTTTTGGGACTACCCAGGAATGCTCTCCCTGACTTTATTTCCCGGGTAATAACTTCTCACACACTGACACTGACGCTATTGTGAAGCGGGAGCCAGAAAAACTAAATAATATTTCTTTCAGGCTTGTCATTTTTATCAATCTGTTATTGAAAGTATGCTGGACGTTTCTTTCATCTCCTGGTTTCACAACCTCACAATAAAAGATAGAAACAGACTGAACAGCTTTGTCAAGACAACAAGACCTGACTGTATTGTAAGATTACCAGAGTGAAACAAAGAGTCCCGAGTTCTTTTTGTAACCAACAAATCCCCTGTAAAGCTACAAACCGTTTTGTCTTCTCCAGCCCAGGACATGTTTTAGCAGGCAAATTTAGTCGATCCGTTTTATCCGCTTGCAAAAGGATCCAAAATCGTTGTTCCCCTCAGCAATACAATTTTAAAGTGCTTTACAGTTGATGTTTTTTCTTCTTGTTATGTATGTACTCTAGTACAGTATGTGTGTGTGTGTGTGTGTGTGTGTGTGTATGTATGTATGTATGTATGTATATATGTATGTATGTATGTATGTATGTATGTATGTATGTATGTATGTATGTATGTATGTACCGGTATGTATGTACTCAAGTACAGTATGTGTATGTATGTATGTATGTATGTATGTACGGTATGTATGTATGTATGTATGTATGTATGTATGAATGTATGTATGTATCTATGTATCTACTGTATGTACGTACATACACACATACGTATGTATGTATGTACAGTATGTACGTACGTATGTATGTATGTATGTATGTATGTATATATATATATGTAGTACAAGCTCAAGTGCCGCGCTGTGAGCTTGTATATCTGCTATTTTTCAATAGTTAAAGCATAAAATAATGATACACAATGTCTGCCTTCTCTCCCATCAGTGGTGCTGAGCCCCGCCGTGGTGACGGTGTCGGAGTCGGGGGTGAGCAGCGTCAGAGTGAGCTGGGGTCCCCTCCAGCCGGCCTCTGTCAAAAGCTACCGGGTGGAGTACTCCGCCTTGCCCAGCGGTAAACTCCACACCGTCACGGTGGCCCGAGGACAGAACTCCACGCTGCTCAAGAACCTCCAACCGGACACCACCTACCTGGTCACCGTGAGCGCCCTTCACTCCTCTGGCAAGGAGAGGGCCATGTCTGTGAAAGTGTGCACTCAGGAAGGTGAGTGTCATCAATGACACGGCAACAGTTAAAGGACGACTTAAACCATTTTCTTTTCAACTCGTCTTCACATACCGGTAATTGGTCCTCACTAATGATTATGATAACATGGTACCATTCATGTCTACTCCAGGCTTGGAATTTCGTCATTTTAGTGGCAATTAAGGCCACTTGGCCTTTGGTGTTAACCATTTTTTGAGGGCACAAAGGCCAAATGCCAGGGCAGGAAGGCCATCAATAATTAATTGAATGTAAGGGTTAAGGATCAAAGATACTGGATTGGTTTAAAAATGGGGACTCAACAAAATAAACTGGTTTCTACATGACACGAACGAGACAGAGGAGAGAGTGGTACAGTCAGCTGGGGCATTAAGGCCACTGTGGCCTCAGGTTCAGGGCGTGCCATTTTTTGGAGGGGCACAAGGCCAAACTGAGGGGCAACGACGGCCATGGCCTTCATGGCCTCCCTGAAATTCCTGTCCTGGTCTACTCTGTCTGTGTCTCAGAAGAAGGTTGTGGACAGTTTAGAAACCAGCCTACCTTCGACATCATTGATGAAGAATCCAAGCTAATAGAAACTGCAGGCTTTCTATTCCTGGAAAGTTAGCATGCTATAATGGATTTCTGAAGTGTCCACAGCCCTCCTCTGAGTGAGTAGACAAAAATGGTTGGCTATATTGTCATGACTCATGAGCATTAGGACCAATTATATGAAGATGAAAAAAAGGTTGTCCGTTAACCACAAAAATAGCAGAATTACAAGTTCAGCTTGCTATTTCACTCTAAAAAAAGATGTTATCGGATTCATTGGAAAGTAATAAAATAATTGCTAATGAAATAATCGGTAGTTGCAGCCGTACTTGTGGAGGGGGTGTAAATGCAGCTCTGGGGATAAGTTTACCTGTTATTAATGGTAATCCTTTACCAAAAAAGCACAGGGCACAGCCTTAATCCTTTTTGGTTCTTGAATTTCAACTAATTGCTATAAATGCAGCTCAGATTTCTCAACCCTCAGGGTTCTCCCAGGGTTCCATTGGAACGTGAGCACAATCGCACCATTATATTGTTAATTTACTGTATTGAGGGCATGTGGTGGATTCTATTACACAGTAAAACCTTCAGAGTTTATTCAACTCTGTGAGAGTACGAAATGTGCATTTGGTACATTGTGTTATCATTTATACATTTTCGTATAGCCTACCATTTGTACCAAAATGGCATGTGTACCCTCTCAGATTAAAGAGCAGATACATTTAAAATTAGGAGTTTATATTGTCACTGTCGGGCAGAAACCTTGTATCTCCAAGTTTCAAATGTGTACTTTTTTTTGCGAAGTAAAGCCCTGCTTCATTAGACAAGGCTGTCGCACAAAAGTAGTGAAAACAGCAGATCTACGGCTGTTTTCACTAGTTTAGTTAATTCTTTAAATAATAAAAACGACCGGTTTTGGACATACAAGGTTTCCACCCAACATACGACATATGTTGGACCCATAAGGGTCATTAAATACATTCAAACAGAGGACTTTCCTGTACAGTATTATGTTCCATTCACCCCTCCCCTTGTACATAATGTCTTCCTGGTACATAATGTCTTCCTGGTACATAATGTCTTCCTTGTACATAATGTCTTCCTTTTACCCCCACCCACCCACCCTTCATCCTCTCCTCTCATTCTTCAGTGACACCTGCCTTGGCAGACCTCCAGCTGACCACGGTGGGCAGCGACGCGGTGCGGGTGGACTGGAAGGGCGGCGTGGACGGTCTGAGGGGCTACTGGCTCACCTGGGAGGGACAGGGGGACGGGCGCAACGCTCTGCCCGCCCAGCGCTCCACCCTCTATTTGCCCCCCAGCTCCCTGTCCACCCGCCTCACGCACCTGCCCCCCGCCGCCAGGGTGTGCGTGTCGCCCATCTACCGGACGGCGCGCGGAGAGGGCCTCTGTTGCACGGCACAGTTCCACTCAAGTTAGTAGGATATCTTATAAAGTATGGTACTGTATACTAGGGCATTCACCAAATATTTGAATATTAGAATATCAAAGTCACTATTCAACGTTGTTCACCGAAGTCGAATATTCGCTTATTTTTTTATTGTTTTCGCTTTAAAAAATATATAGTTTATAAAGCTTGGCTAGATAGGAGGTCATAAGAATGAGTTGTCAATGCAACTGGTGGATGAATTTGTTAATGTCTGTACCAGGGGTTCTCAACCTTTTTAGGCCGTGACCCCCAAAATAAACATATTTGAACTGGGGACCCCCACCCTGACAAGCAATTGGAATTGTAGGTATTACATTTAATTTGACTCGGTTCCGCAGATGAATATTGTGAAAATAGCAGATCTACATGCTCACCATGTAGATCGGCTATTTTCACAATGTTCGCCTCTTGCTGCTTACTTAATATTTGACAGTTGAATATTCCACTATTCGAATACTTTGAGGTCGAATAATTCGAATACAAAAAATCACTATTCGTGAATGCCCTACTGTATACAGACATATTTTTTAGGCCAATGTGTTCTTGTAGTTTGGCGCCCCAGCCCAAGTTTGCTTTGGATTTTGCAGCACCCTCTCTGGTGGAATAATTTGCAGACAGTGACATACAGTACATACACACTGACGGGTGACAATTTAAATAAATAACTTTATTGCTGAGTGGAGAAACATAACTAATGCACCTGTTTTAATATAGGTGTGTGTCCATGATACAATTAAAGAATTAACACCCTGTCATGCTCTGTGGAATGTATAAAAATGCTTAGCAGGCCCACTGACTGACCAATAAGCAGGAAACAAACTAATTAGACAAAGGTGAACTCAACGTGCAATCAACACAGGGATAGGATAGCATGCAGTATATACAACCCCTTGTTACAAAGACTTTAGTCTTGCAAAAACATAGACACTGGTCAACAGACCAGTATTATTATAATTATTTGGAGGAGTCATCCTTCACCATACTATGCACGAATAGGCAAGTGCATGTGTGGCGTGCACCAAGAGAAGGGTGCAAGCCTGAATGTGTGACCCTGACAGTAAGGGGATTCAATGGCTCTGTCATGCTCATGCAGGCATGGTTTGACTGTGACAGGTCCTGAAATCCCTGTGACAGGGCTATGATGACATGTCCTGACATCCCTGTGACAGGGTTGTGGCAGGGCCTTTCACACCCCTGTGACCTGATACTATCACTTCTATCATCATGTCAGTATCATGGTCAGTATCAGGTCAGTGTCATGGTTAGACATGGTCAGTAGTATCATGTCAATATCATGTCAGTATCATGTCAGTATCATGGTTAGGGTTAGTGCTCATGTGGGTGCCCCCTTTAAAAACATTACTTCCAGTGCCCCCCAAACCTCTCTTTACGTACCCTGGGGGACTGTACTGCCCCCATTGAGAAACACTACTTTAGATGGGAGAGTCACTGCATAATCCTATGATGAAACACTTCTATTCTCATGGGAGTGGTCTCTTTCAGGATGACAATCCCCCTTCCACAGGGCATGAGGGGTCACTGAATTGTTTGCTGAATATGAAAATGATGTGAAGAATATTATGTTATGGCACTCACTCAGTCTCCAGATCTCAACTCAGTGGAACACCTACTGTATGGGAGATTCTGGACCAACATGTTAAACTAACAACCATCATCAAAACACCAAAGGAAGGAATATATTTTGTTAGAATGGTGTTCCATCTCTCTAGTAGAGTTCCAGAGACGTGTACAATCAACATTGCACATTGCAAGGCACAACACGCTGTTCTTATAGCCGAACACCTTACTAAGACACTTCGGCAGCTCAACTGAAAACGCTTAATGTTGGAAAACACTAATATTTGTAGATGCTAGCCTACTAGGCCCTACTACTACTGACTGAGACACATTAAACCCTTATGTATTCTTGTTGCTTTTGCCAGCAGGCAGGTGTAAATCTTATTGTCTAAACAAATGTTTTCTCCTCCTACCTTCTAGATGCATTAACCTACGGCTACAGTTCATAGTAGCAGTGAACTGACCGTGCACCATACCAAACATGGACGGACTGTGACGTGGGCATTCTAGACATTTTTCAGCCACAAATCCCTTCGTGTTCCCGTCATTTATTTTGTGGATGTCGTCCAGGAGAGACGCGTGGTTTGGCTTAAAACGTGTACGCATGTGGAAGCCATAGACACTTATAGGTGCGGCCCGGGACAAAAGAAAATGGCCAAGCGCCAGTTCGCTTACAACCGGCGACGCAGCTCTGACTGTTTGCTTTTTCCTGTTTATATTGTCTCACCTGTTTTACACTTGTAACGGAACTGTAAAGCACTTTTGTTTTGTTTAAGATACAAGCTTTAGATAAAGACATGTCGTTCTAAGTCTGAAAAGGGACGTGCTTGAGACGGTGGATGTTTATCGGTGTTGAATGCAGGAATGCATTTTGCACCATATGTGGATCTGCGTAAAGGAATGTATCGACAATTAAAATGTTTTAGTTTTTTCTCGTGTCCCACTAACGCACACACTCACATCTGATTTGCATTTCTAATTAAACTTTAAATCCCTATAATAAATCCTCAGCATACGAATGGCACTACTGAATACTTGTGTGTGTGCAGAGTGAAATTGTGCACATGGGCAAATGAACACGCAGTCCTTAATAACAGAGGGGATCCACAGGACCGCTTTGAACTGCAGAAAAATTACAAACAGGCCGACCACATGCCTTCAAACTACAGACAGATGCTACGGAAAATGCTGATGTTTTAGGCCGAAAACGTGATTGCAATGTTTTCTGTTGCAGATCTACAAGTCATGTATAGAAATGGTTGGATGGACATAAGTTAAAGGATGGATTTAACACGTTTTATAGCTATATTATTTTTGTCAGGTCTGTCACTCCACTGTCTTTGATTTTTCTCCTTTTGTAATTCTTTGCTGCCCCCTTGTGGAAGTTTACTTAAAGGGACTCAACTACTGTTGTTAACCCACTAAAAGGCAACATTTGTATTATGGTGTTATTGTAATTTAACATGAGCTTGCAATAAATATTATTACTAACAGTTTGATTATGAATTATTGTGATCATCCTTGAGTTGGATTTGCCACGTTTTTACAGTCCATATGTATTTGTTTGGACTATGTCGAATGAAACACTCGAGTGTAGAACACTTGTGCCTATTGAGATGCACCTGTTTTTTTAATAAGTAATGTCTTGGGTATCTGTAGCCTACGTTTGTCTGCCCTGTGCCCTCTACATGTACAACTTCATCTTCACCCCGCCCCCCTTCATGAATGAGGGAAATAATGACATACACATAATGGTACATGTACACAACACCTTTCTACGGTGAAGTGTATAAGGCAAAAATTCCACCTGGATTGAATTTTTATTTTATATTCATGGGAAAGAAAGTGCATTAAAGATAAAGTGACTTCACATCGAAGAGCAAATGAACAGCAACGACAAATGTACAACCATGGTGGTAATGATGAAAACAATTATGAAAATTCTTAAACGAACCATCACAGCTTTGTTGTCCTGACCTACAGTACAGAATAAAAGAAAATGCTAAATTTAACTAGTCCCATAATGGTGTCATTACTCCACAATTGTTTAATTGAATAAATCAAGTAATGAAGTATAAATTAGTATTTAAAAGCCACTGAGCTCTTCCTCAGTCCAAAATAGATTCCAAATAGGAAGTTGCAGATTGGCTTTTCCAAGCAATTTAATCATCATGTGTAATCTCTCAACGTCACACAATTAAATTGTCTTTCAGATTATAATTCTCTTATCAAACTGTGCATATAACGAAAGTACCACGTCCATTCTCTTCATTCTTTAATCAGGTTAATGTCCAAGCTACAGTATTGGTCAAAATAACACGCACACACACAAACACACACACACACACACACACACACACACACACACACACACACACACACACACACACGCGTGTTCGCACACAATGACAGAAACACCTCAATGTGGGCCAGCCAACAATATGAACGCGTGCAAAACAGCAAAAGAACAAAGGAGCTTTCCAAACAAACAAACAAACAAACAAACATACATTATATGGAAAGTATTCAAATTACAGTTGATGTTTGTAAAGTGTAATAAATCACATTGCTGCGATGTTTACAATCAGATTTAAGTTCAGTGCCATGTAAAATGTAATGCAGATAAGCTCCCTGTTCTCAAATGCGTGTTCTACTCTACAGTATCATCTCCAGAACCTGTGGGGTGCTGATGTGTAATACTGTATACCACATTAATATTACATACAATTCCTGAAGAAGATCCAGCCGGATCGAAAAACATTGAGAAGCAATAATCAAGTGAAGCTGAGATGAAGCAGACTTTATTCCTTTCCAGTTGCATTGCTGTTTGTTCAGCACCTGGGTGAGAGTGGTTGTACGGTAAATGCACTCACCATTGTGCTCATGTATAAAACATGGTAAAATATGTGATAAACAACCGTGAGTTTGTTCTGTACTGTACTGCTCCAATCATTTTTCTATTGAGTGGAAGTCTACAATGTTCACCGTTAGTTTTACTGCTGTGTATTGTTTGTGCATTTAAAAACAATACACAGAACTACAGTAATAACAGTGTGACTTCCCTGTGCAATCTGTAGCTATGGATGGCAAGTTACTAGTTGTGTGCAATTCGTGAACAATGCATGTGCTAATGTAATAACATGAGCTTAGCAGTGTCGGCTGAGCTATGTGGTTCACTCTGATTGGTCTACATTTGCGGGGACATACAAACGTTACATACATATGTGGCGGAGAGAGTCGCAGGCAGCCCCAGCCTGAAGCCTCAAAAAGTCTAGTATCTCCCTCATTCCAAAGGGATATCCCTTTGGAGTGATGGTTAAGATATTGGACTTTCACGTGGGAGGCCTGGGTTCGAAGCCCGGGTGGGGAGGTCCGATTCACCTCCGTTACAATGGTGCCGTGACCTGGATCGGGCTTCCCCGTAGGAGGAGGTCTAAAGGGGGGTGAGTGTGGCGGAGAGAGTTGCAGTCCCAGCCTGACGCCTCAAAAAGTCTAGCATCTGCCTTGTTCCATAGGGATATCCCTTTGGAGTGATGTTTAAGATATTGGACTTTCACGTGAGAGGCCCGGGTTTGAAGCCTGGGTGGGGAGGTCCGATTCACCTCCTTTACACATATCGAAAACCCTGTTCTAGACAGCTGGCACCAACGCGTAACAAAGCATAAACAGGCATCTCAAGCCTGTGGGTCCTTTTCAGGATATTAGTTCATAGGCTACTTTCTTTTTTGAGTGAGTGTTTCACTGTGTCTTTTTGGTCAGGAGGTTTAGCACTTTAGAGCCTCTACTTGCTGATGATGCGTTCCTCCAAAGTGTCTTGAGAGAGCAGGTGCAGGGATTGATCTTAGGATACAGTAGACACACAGACAGTATGTTGTAGGGACTGAACCTGGGAACCTTTGGCTGTGAGGCATTTCACTCCAACCTACGTGGCAACGGCGCTGTTTCTTTCCAAAACTGCCATGGGGTTCTTTTTTTTTCACACGAGGTGCCACAGCAAACGGGATGAGCCACGAACAACAGAGAGGAACGGATCAGCCTGTGCTTTACTGGTCACGTCAGCTCTGATGTGAGGGTCAGGGTTAGCAGCAGCCAGGTCGCGACGCTCAGCTGATGACAGCACCCTTTATCTTTAGCTGGAC
>NC_137818.1:49168913-49193913 GCF_963921795.1 Nannobrachium achirus
ATGCCCATATTTGGTAATGCCCATATAAGGGCATGTTCTGACATCACATTGTTGACTATCATGCAGGGAGGGGTCTGGTGCAACTGGTCCAATATACATCACTGCCCAGATGGCCAAGAATTGGTGCGAGGTCGCATGTCGCCCTGAGGCTAGTATTATACCACTATACTGTACTGTATATTATCGTAACATTCTTATATTCTACTATTTAACATTATGGTTATACCATACTATATTATACTATCTTACACTTATATTTACTATCACTGTTACTTCTTGTATTTGCCTGTATCTCTGTCTGTTTCTCCTTCCATCTCTCTCTCTCTCTTTCTTTCTCCCCGACACGGTAGAGGCAGATGGCCTAGCTCCACCCTAGAGCCCAGGTCTACCTGACGTTTCTTCCAGTTACAGTAAGTGGGAGTTTTTCATTGCCACTGTCGCAGAAATGCTTGCTCAGGGTGGGACTGTCAGTTCTCTGCTCTACACGTAGAGTGTCTTGAGACAACTTGGTCTGATTTGACACTTTATTTGAAATGCTGTCGCAAGTAGGCTAATGATTCCACAACCAAGACTCACCGAACACAATGAGACGTGTGTGGGTGTCGGTGGAGCCCAGAGGATTCTGGGCCGTGCAGCGGAACATGGAGCCGTTGAGCTCGGCGGGAACGCGGTCCAGCACCAGTTCTCTGCCATCGTGCTCCTCCCTGCCGTCCAACAGCCGCCCGCCCACCTTGGTCCAGGTGAACAACGGCTCGGGGAAGACTTCGTTCTGTGCACGCAGTGGTGGGAAAAGTACAAAAGTGTTTTACTTAATGTTTTACAAAGGTTTTGTTATCAAAATGTACTGTACATAAAGTACCAAAAGGAAAAATACTCATTATGCAGAAGGTCCCATTTTGCTGTATCTTTTCAAAACGTTTGAAAATAGCAGATCTACAAGCTCACAATGCATCGCATTGTGAGCGATGAGACCAATCAGAGTGACTTCTCTCCTTCCCTTTAAGAACAAGTGTTAGGCGCAAACGAACGACGCATACTGCTATTTAAATGACGCTAATCATTTTCTGCTGAGGTAAAGTAAAAGTGAGCGACCATAATGATGTGATGTAATGATTTCAGGAGACGACGGAACGTGGAACTCCAGAAACGTCTTCTCATTTAAAGGGGTCATGACATTAAAAAAAAGTTTTTTTTTTTCATGTTTCCTGACCTCAATTACACACAAAAAAAACGAACATTTAGTGTTTTTCTGTAATCTGTAGTTTTTGGAATATAGGCTCAGAAAAGTGGTTTCATTTGCTTCTGGACGTACGCATCATCATCCAGGGGAGGAGGTGGTTGTAGGTGAGGGTGAACGCAGCAACTGAACTGGTAAATGGTAAATGGTACATTGGAACGATACAAACACAGTGGAAAGTAACATCAAATACACCTGATACACCTTCCCCTACAACCACATCCTCCCCTGGATGATGAGGAAAATTAACTCACTTTTATGAGCCTTATTATTAAAAGAAAAAAACTACAGATTACAGAAAATCCTCTGAATGTTGAATGTTCATTTTCTTTGGGTGTAATTGAGGTCAAGACACTTTCTTTTATGTCATGACCCCTTTAAACCATTAAACGAAGGATGACAGAATGGTCTCCAAAGACACAAAGAGACATTCTTATCGTTATTCACAACACATTCTTATTAGTTATCTTTTAATGAAAAATCAAGTGCTTGAAAATGTTTTGATCTGCCTTTTCTATTGCTCGGTTGAATTCCGATGGATTGTTGATTGCAAGCAGTGTGACGCATTGTAAAACCAGATATGTAGGTCAATCTACTATCCATTGTGCTCTCTAAATAGCAGGGAAATGCTGCACTGGGGAGCTGCACTAGACTTTGGACTACTGTATAGTGGCTCTCAAACAGTGGGTCATCGAGTAATTATTATTTCAAAGGATTTTCAAAACGAAGAAAAAAAGAAAAACCTTTTTAGGAAAATGTGAAAATAGCAGATCTACAAGCTCACTGCGTGTCGCATCACCCTATTAAAAGTTTTTTGGGGTCTTGAAAGGTTTGGGAAGTACTGAGCAGGTCTAAAGCAGAGCTTCTCAAACGTTTTCAAGTCAAGGACTCCCAAATTAGTATGTGTTTGGCCACACAGACCCCCATCTAAAAAGGTTTTGTGCCAGGGACCCCCAGTAGAGAAGATTTATGTTAAAAAATAATTCAAAATGTTCTAAATACTTTCCATATTTTTCAGAAACGTTCACAAATAGCAGATATACAAGCTTGTAGATCTGCAGCTGTTTTTCAACAGCCCACTTTGATTGATCTAAAGCACAAGTGCTCAAAGTAGCTCTTCTCTCTGTGTGTAAGATAGCATTGCGTGTACACAAAGCTCTGACATAGTAAAAAGATCATTCATAACTTTTTGTATAACTGTAAATGTAAAGACAATAACAATGTGAGGGTTGTCACACAATTCAAAGGCACATCTAGACACAGCAGTGACAGCACACCAGTGGGTGTACACCAGTGCACCTTTTGGGCTGCATGCATTTACTGCTGTACTTGAGTAAAACTGTACTAAAATGTTTTGCTTTACTTGAGTGTTTACATCTTTCAATATTTTACACTTCTACTCTACCTCATATCAGAGTTAAAAATATAAATCATACCACTAATTAATTTCTGAGTATAAAAGCTGAGGAGAACATTGCTTCAGACATCCCTCACAGTAGAAAGTATAGCACTGAAAATATGAAAAATATGAAATATGACCTCTGTTCCTGTTATAGCTGTAACTTATGTTGCTCTTATTTTTCCGTGCTCAAGGGCTTTTTCCGGCAAGGCACCAACTCCTACTTGATTCCTTCTTTATTGAGAAAACATTGGGTTTTGTTCTCTCCCTGTTTCCCTGAAGCAGAGAGGGAGATATAATAGAGACATGGAGACACACCGTACAGCCACAGCCAAGGCTCTGATGGGATTATACATTCCAGCCCAAGAAGGATCGAGGCACAAATACTTCTCAGATGTTCACTATTTTGGAAAACCTTCGAACATTTCTGGAACATGTTTGATTTGGGGATTTATTTTTTTAAACAAAAACTAATACCTGGATATTTATTGCGACCCATTAAAACGTGGATCATGACGTGGATCAAAGTGGTCGTGACCCTATGGGAAACAGATGATAACAGTTCCTGAGGTACAACCATTATAATGACTGTCTTTGGACACAGTTAAATGACAGTTATAAATGCTCTAATGAAATCAATTTGGGGAAATGTCACAATAGACCTTTGTAGTTAAAACCGAGAAAGCATTGACTTTTAAAATGTCATTGGTAACATTGTTCAATTCGTTCATGAAATATAGTTTTGACGCTGGTAAATGTTAATATGCTAACAGGGAACTGTTTTAAGGTTTGTCAGCAGCACCTTCCTTTACTCTTTGTTCCTTGAAGACAGGCCTCAGTCAAACCTGACCTGGTACAAAGAAGATCACATGAACATTTACATGATACACATTGGAACCAATTAGTCCCCTCTTTGGGAGACTTCACACTGAGCCGAATCAACCTGCAGTGTGGTGCGGTAGAGATGCTCATATCTTTGTCCAAAACAACTAAACTTGCAGAAGAACAGTGTGCGATGAACTTACTGCAGAGGATCCTAGCTGGAAGCCCTGGACCACGATGCGGACGGTGTCTCCTACTTTGGCCCTCTTAGGGGTCATGTGCAGCTTGGGCCCTCTGGGTGCAGCTGAGAGAAAGGATGCAGGCAGCCATGTAATGTTGGATCAATACTTTACAGCAGGGGTCTTCAAAGTTTTCAGGCCAAGGACCCCTTAGTTGAGAGAGAGATGAAGCTGGGACCCCCGCACAACCTTTTCATAGATTCCTTATGGTTTCATCGCTTGACAGCACAATCATCAGTTATTTTGGAGTCATGTCAATTTGTGTTTTCAGATATTTAACCCACTGAACCATCAATATTAATAAACTTGACCTTTCTCACTCTGCACTTCCCCTGTAGTCCCTTAGTTCCCCTCTATACCAAACCTCTCTGCTAAAAAATAGCTGATCTACAAGGTCACATAGCTTGTAGATCTGCTATTTTTGGCCAAAGTTCTCAGAATATGGACGCTATGGTTCAAGTGTTTAATATAAAAAAGGAGAAAAAGATTTGGAGGACCCCCTGTAGTAACTCTGAGGACCCCCTAGGGGTCCCGGACCCCCTGTTGAAGACCCTTGCTTTACAGTACTTGGTATTTTATATTTTTGTTACTGAATGTACAGCACTTTGTTTCGACATTGTTGTTTGTGCTCTATAAATGAAGTCGATTGTTTTGGATTGGAGTACTGTGCCATTTTAAAACGCACTCACATTCATTCATTCATTGCTTTATTTTGGCCATGGATACACCAGCAAAAACATGATTGCAGCAATATAATTTAACATACTGTAATAATGGTATATAACCAATGCCTTAATAAGCTTGATGGTACTGAGGGTCATAATTCATTTCCTCTATGTGAGTTATTTTTGCGACACATAATGGATTATCTCACTTCATCAAATCGGCCAGGACCTGACGAGTGCTTGGGCTTGCAATCTGATTAAGCTTGAAGCTGCAATCCAGAACTCATTTGAATGAATAAAATCAGTATATACAATTATAACTAGCACATACTCAGTGTGGTGGTCTCTCTGCTCTTCCATTGAAAGATGTAGGTCCTGCTGTCAGGTGGGACAGCGCCTACTGGTTGGCAAGTAGTAGTGTGTTGGTTCGAGTCGAATAAAGAAGATACTGTTCAAAGAATTGTATAGCCTGCTTATTCTCACTAGCGCAGAAGGACTGGGGAACGCTACCAAGTTATAAAAATGTATGTTGGTTACAATATAGGTTCGGGAGTAGAGATCTCACATGAATATCACAGCTACCCCCTGCTCATTCATCTCATGAGTCTTTCCTCATAGTACACAATCATATCCGCCCCTTATCATTCAATATACCTATTAAACTTTATTCAGTTGTGAGGTCTCTTACTAGTGAAATAAGGGTTAGACTGGCTGCCTCTATAAGCACAATATCTCCACTGGCCGAGCAGACATAAAACATAAAACATAAAAAGTTACAATTTTGTTGCCCGGCGGCAACAAAGTATAACTCACATCAACAGCCGCCTTTGTACAAAACATTATTTTGATATAGGTGCATCGATGCATACACATAAATCTGTCTGGCCCAGATCTTAACTGAGCACAGTATATAACAGTATTGGTATTTGCCTACATATGAAGCTAAATCTGGAGTGTTGATCCAAATTTGAAAGAGCATTGTCATGCACCCAATTGTGGGATGTTGCCGGCTGTTCAGAGTATAAAACCCACAGCCATCTTCCTTCCACTGCAAATGATCAGGAGCTATAGCTGATCCAAAACAGATAAAATCATGTCTTGTTGTCAGGTGGGCGTTGTCACTGTGACTGAGGGTATCCAGTCCTATATTTTTTCAATCAGAATTTGATCAGAAAAGATTATAAATTTATGTAATGGCTCACTCCTGCACACTCTGTTAATCCTATCCTAACTCGCAAATTCCCCCTCCATTACTAATGGGTTTTTGCTCAAACCACAGAATGTTGCATTTCTATCAGAACGTCCCACCCAGGGTGATATAATATTTGCATTCTAGATAAGGAATAAAATTAAATAAAAGTCTGAAGGCTGTGACAAATCAGGGTTCTCATAAACATTAGAATCTGATAACTACCATAAAGAAAAACTGGAATTTATAATAGTGGCTTTGACAATAATTGAATATCCAAAGGTGAATTTCAATATCTCAAAGTTCCTTATCCAGTCATTTATGGGCTTCCAAAAGTGCACAAAGATCCTGCTAAACCTCCACTCGGACCAATCATCAGCAGATTTGAATCAGTCACCTAGATGTTGTCTAAATGTGCGGACCACTTCCTCCCAGACAATGTGGTAAAACTTCAATAATGAACAACTTAATAATCCCTGGTCTAGACTTACTAAACTGGACCTGAGCTGGCTCTGATGTACTTGGGCCGCTTTTTCCCATCCACAACAAATCTCACTCAAAAATGGGTGAGCTTGTACAGTAGCTATTTTTGGCTACTGCTTTATCCCGTCTACACCAAATCTCTTCGCCAAAAATGGTTAAGCTTGTAGATTTGTTATTTTTGGCTAATGCCTCCCCCCCAGGGGTTCAAGTGGTTAAAATAATGTACTGTTAATCCTCATTTGTCAGCATGGATGTTACTAACCTGCTGTGTACAGTATACTATACTGTACCTAAACATTTCTCATAACGTTGTATAGGCAGCATCAGCCCATGCTTTACAGTACCCTTTTCTTTGTGAACTGTTAAACTTGGTGTCATACAAAATAAACTATTTTGCTCCAAGCTATGACAATATTGTGGTGTTTGGTGATAATAACCTTTTTGTCTCTAACAATAAACTAGGGAAATGATATTGAATATATATATATATATATATATATATATATATATATATATATATATTTTTTTTTTTTTTTTTTTTATTAATCACATGAACATTATTTGCATATGTTTACTTTCTATCTCAACCAGACCACAACCTTTCTTAATTTACAGATGAAAGCAGTCCTACTGTACAGTACATCTTGCTATTTTCCTTGATGTAACACTCTCCAAGGAACACAACACTTAAATCCTGACACAATATCATCTTGCACTTTAACCACAAGAAACCTTGCGTCCCTGGCGTGAACATTCTGTGAAAATAGCAGATCAGATCCTAAGTATTAAGGCAGAGTGCAGTAACTACGTTTTCGAATTTCACCAAAAATGGGTTTAAAAGTGTTACAGCTTATCAGCCAAATGAGATAAAGATATAAAAGTGATATTACACTGATTGTACATCTGTTCTTGAGGTAATTGTTCATCCCCCAATATCAAGAAGGCTAATTTGACCGTTGGGCGACACAAATAAGTCGGTGTGTCCCAAAACGTAGTTACTGCACTCTGCCTTTGTAGGGCAGTATAGCTTGTTCCGACGTTTCCACTTCCTTTGGTGGTTTTTATACTAGTACAGACTAGGGCATTCACGAATAGTGATTTTTAGTATTCGAATTATTCTACCTCAAAGTATTCGAATAGTCGAATATTCGACAGGACTGGCCAAACTGTCAAATATTAAGTAAGCAAGAGGCGAACATTGTGAAAATAGCCGATCTACATGCTCACAACGCCTCGCGTTGCGAGGCGTTGTGAGCATGTAGATCTGCTATTTTCAGGGCCATTGACAACTCATTCTTATGACTTCCTATCTCGCCAAGCTTTATAAACTATATTATATTTTAAAGAGAAAACAATGAAAAAATCGAAATAAGCGAATGTTCGACTTTGGTGAACAACGTCGAATAGTGACTTTGATATTCGAATATTCGAATATTTGGTGAATGCCCTAGTACAGACTGTAGGTTTACATTTCAGTGAATCAGTGAAGATTCACTATGACAGCTGTGAGCTGTGACAGGAAAGGTTACGGCAGCACTTGTAAAACACTCTGAGGTTATTTGGGTCACTCTGTACCATTAAGATGTGTCTCATTAATCAAGCTTTGAACTGTCATCCTCATGCCGCACTAAGGTTTTTTTAAAAGCCGTCATAGTTCAACAGAGAGTGATGTTGGAGTGACAAGTTGGATGTGTTTTCAATAAACATTTCTGTCTGGTGTACCGTGTACCATAACTTCACTGACATTGTCAATCAATAGGTGTCCGAGTCTAAATTGTTCAATTGAAGAGAAGAGAGACCACCTTCAACCACTGCAGATGTGCTAGTTATTAACTATACCCTACCGTACAATGTATTCATTCAAAAAGACCTGGATTGTATTGTAATCTTCCCCATTTACATTTCATTGATATATTTCCGAAAACAAATTAAAGATGTTTGGACATTACACGGAGTGTAAGGATGGTTTTACACTTTAAAACCCTCTATTCTAAAACGGCCCCCCAGAATACGGATGCTGGGGTTCTAGAGCAGTGGTTCCCAAACTTTTCAGGTCGAGACCCATAAGAGAGATTAGATGTTTTCCCGGACCCAAACTAGTGAAAATAGCCACATATGGGTCCCGACCCACTGTTTGACAAACAATGTTCTAGAGCAGGGGTCTTCAACAGGGGGTCCGGGACCTCAGAGTTACTACAGGTGGTCCTCCAAATCTTTGTGTGATAGAAAATTTTTTTTTTCTTCGGCAAAGAGGTTTGGTGTAGAGCTTAAAAAGAGCACACTATACAGAGTGAAAGGTCAAGTTTGTTATGTATTGACGGTTCAAGTGGTTATCTGGAAACACAAATTGACATGTATCCAAAATACACTGATGATTGTGCTGTCAAACGATGAAACGATATGGAATCTATGAAAAGGTTGTGGGGGGTCCCTGCTTCATCTCTCTCTCAACTAAGGGGTCCTTGGCCTGAAAACATTGAAGTCCCCTATTCTAGAGGTTGAATGAGGTTAAATGAAGTCTACACTCACCCAGTGTGACCTCAGCCTGCATGGGCATGGACAGCGCCGGGTGTTTGACCTCGCAGCTGAACAGCGCGTCGTTGTCCAGCTGGGGGTTGAGGCTCCAGGTCAGCATGGCGCGCACCTCCATGGTGCCGTCGCCGGACACCAGCCGGCGGTTCTGGAAGTAGTACAGCGGGTCGGCGCTCTGGACCCAGCGGGGGAACTCGCGGCTCACCACTGTCTCGGGGATGACCTCCGGGGTGGGCTCCGCGGCGGGCTCCATCTCCTGCTCGCCGCCGGGGCCGTCCTGGTTCTGGTTCTGGTTCTGGTTCTGTCCTCCCAGCTGAGACGGCTTCTCGTCCTGCTCCAGCAGGGACAGGGAGCGCTGCACCTTGGTGTCATCCAGGTCTCGCCTGATGAGGGGACCGGAGCAAGGTTATTAGTAGTCAAAGAGGTAGACAGTTTTTAAGTTGCTTGATTCACTATTTTGATATCAGACCTCCTATATCGTCAATGTCGGGCAGAAACCTTGTATCTCCAAGTTTCAAATTTGTACATTTTTTCACAAAGTAAAGCACTGCTTCATCACACAAGGCCGTCGCACAAAAGTAGTGAAAACAGCAGATGCGAGGCGTTGTGTGCTTGTAGATCGGCTGTTTTCACTAGTTAAAAACATTTTTAAAATGATGAATGCAAAACGAACGGTTTTGGACATACAAGGTTTTCACCCGACACTATAATCAATTAAACTTCAAATTCCACGTTAACACCATTAGACTCATTGAAATCACACGTCCCTGGTTTTGTTTACTGATATTTCCCTTCTAATGTATGATCATCATTTTTCAAAGTCATGTCATCAACATGGATCTGTCCCATTTCCCATATTCCCTCCTGATTGGCTAGGACTGCCTTCTAAAGTTTGTGTATGCGACGTGACGGTCGCTTATCTCCCGATTAGGGAGTCTTACTGGTGTTAATATTTTCTGTTATGTAAAGTTGCATCAAGTCCATCCGTGAAATCCATGAAATTCGTGAGTTCAGTCTTTTTGGAACATGCCCCTGACAAATGCTCCATATTTCAATACTAAAACCAAAGTTAAAACTAACACTAAAACTAATTTAAACTAATTAAAACTAAAATTAAGCTAAAGCAAACTAGAAACCCCATTTTAAAAACTAAATTGAAATTGAAAACGAAAATAAAAACCAATGAAACATGCAAAGTGTGAATAACCTTGGACGGGAGCTCCGATGGGCCCTCCGTTTCTGGCTCTGTTCTGGGCCCCGGGTCTTGCTGGGAGGTCCCTCTGTGGAGGAAGGCTGGGCAGGTGGCACCACGTCAATGAGCTCCCCGTCACGCTTAAAGTACACCTGAAACAGGTTGTATGGAGTTGAACTTGATATGACAATGGCCTTGTCTCACTCATTCCCTGGACCAAAAGCCACCACAAAAGAAAGAAAAAAACAAATGTATGGAAACATGGAAACAACTGAACTGAAATGTGTAATTTGTGAAGGTTACTGCATGCTAAATGGAGATAAGCAATAAAATAAAATAAAAGATCCTACAGCACTTTATTGACTGGGGTCCACCAGGGTCTGTAATTGGCCCCCTCCTTTCCCCCCTGCAAAACCTACTCTTTTAGCCGAAAATAGCAGATTTACTAGCTTACAAATGCATCGCATTGATCGCAAAGAAACATTTCTGAGTTGTGCGCATGTACTGTAGATCTCTAGTCTATATGGCATGCCACATAGGGATGCTATAGGGTTCATGTACATACCACAGGCCCAAGCTTGCTTCCTATTACCCTTGGCTGATTGCCATCTTGCTGTTTAAAGCTGCAATTCATAATTGTATGTCCCCTCCTAAGAGAGGTATCCTAGGAAGGTATCGCAAATGTAAAACCCAGGATTCAAACATGCATCTTCCATCTGAGAAACCAAACATCTACCGCTGCAGGCAAGAGGGAATTGCTGCTTGTCCAGAGGAGATACTGGGCCTATGAGCTTCAGGCAGAAGTGGAAGAGTAGGGGGACCACCTTCAACCACTGCAGATGTGCTAGTTATATTGTATTAACATACTCTGCCCCAGACTTATTATGTATTCAGTGTCTACTGAAAGGAACGCTCCTTGGATGCACTTTTAGTTCCCAAGACAGCACTGTCAGCTACAGTACTGTATATGGGTGGGTCCTATGGGGCTATGCTCAGCCAAGCAGATCACTACATCCTCAGTGAGAACGATGTGTATAACAAAAATCACTCCTAGTGTGAAGTGAGTGGTGATATTTATTAATTATTTTTAGTTAATTTTGCTAAGCGTCCCACGAAGCTTGGCCAATGTGACCCTTGGCGTAGAACAAACTTTGAGCGCTTTCTGCCCAGATGTAGGCCAGATGTAGGCCACGCTTCAGAGCCCAGACATTTTTGGGGGCGTACAATAAACTTGGAGCGATTTGTGCCCAGATGTAGGTCAGATGTAGGCCACGCCTCAGAGCCAGATGTTGGAGTTTAGCTCCTTCCAGGAGCACCGTTCAAAAAACGGTTCTGTCAACTGTGTAGTATATTAAATATTAAATATCTTGCACACACCTACATACACATCACACATAGGATAAGTCTTTTACAGACACACATGTGCACTCTTACTTGTACAAAAAAAAAACCTGCATGCCTAGCTGACCTCATGTACTGAAGGCCTCCAGTACACTCCAGTACACCTGTCCTCAAAAGCACATGACACAAGTAATGATTTTTCTCCCACTTACTTAAAACATATAACCATCACCGGACAACTCAAGGCACTTGTTTAACCTTTACACATAGAGTTACCGAAGATAACTTTCGGTCCAACGTAATGGTCAGTGAGACATAATTGCATGCATGTGCACGTGTTGACCAGTGCACTGCACACACAAAGATATTGGTGCTATGAACTATGGATCTCCAAATATACATCCATCTTGTTCATTAGTCTCATGTACTCTCACGCACACGTCTAGGTCATATGCACAACCACCAAGGCCTCACACATGTAATTATCTCTGATATGTGCATGTAAACACACATTGCTGGTAGAACATAGTATAAAGGCCTGAGGACTGAAAACCTTGCACTTGCTCACAGTCTTTTTCCACACTCAGCAAGCTAGCCAGCCAGTTGACAGTTTTTTCTCACTTTGTGTAATAAACCTACTTTTTGATTATTATACAAAGCCCGGTTTTTACTGTCTCATCTTTTCAACTGCTTGCGTCAAACCTCAAGACTATACTTCAACTGCAACTCCAAGAAAATAATGTGAGATACAAAGAAAAAGAAAACATTGACATACTGTACAGTAGGCCCAACAATTATTGCAAAGGTTGCAAACAAAAAAGAGTTAGTGCTTGTGAATCATAAACCACAGGTGGTATTCGGCTACTTTACTAGCTGGCAGAAGATCTCAGGGTTTAATCACCATTGGCTCAGTTTTCTGACATACTGAAGCAGGGTCCCGCTTGCCAATCAAGTCTGGGCAGAAAACCAATCTTGACAAATCGCGGGTTGCTGGCACAAACTCTTTTCAAATGGCCATCCAAATGGGATTCCTAATTACTGTACATCAATTTGAAGGTCTAATACATTGGAAGTCCTTCATATGTTTGAGAACCATTGTTGTTGTTCTTTTTGGTTGCTCTGCTGTTTCCAATTCCACACCAGTCATCATATACAGTATATATAAATCTTTAATTTTACTAGTGTATACAGTAGTTGCACAGAATCATTATGTTAGTTATTATTATAAGTTACCACGGGAGCCGGCTTTCCTCCAGTGACGATGCAGACCAGAGTGAAGTTCTGAGCCTCGTAGCGGCTGAAAGGAGCTGGACTCTCTGCTGCCACCACCGATATGGACTGAGGAGGAACTACAGATGAAATAGAAGGTCAAATACTAGAGCTAAACACGCATGTACACACACACACACACACACACACACACACACACACACACACACACACACACACACACACACACACACACACACACACACACACACACATAAGCTACAAAGCCACATTTATTTATTTCACTTGAAACTTTAAGTGAAACCAATTTTCAACATCCAGGAGTTTACTGTGTAGTTTGAATAATCGTTAAATTGAATTTTAACATTGACATTCCTGCATTTTTCCTCAAAGCCACAACCCCATATCCAGTGCTTAATGGTAGAGCTTTTAAAATGTCTGCACTATTTTGCACGGTAAAAGAGACTCTTGTCGGAATGTTGCAAAGTGTTTTAAGAGTTTCAAATGATCTACAGGTTAAAGCAGAGTTCTTTATATTAATGCTGAACCATTATATTGATTTTGCTGTGCTAAGTGGTAAATTGAGGAGCTGTGTGGCTGCATGGCTCTACAGTGGTTCTCCTTTGAGTCAGGATATGGGTCACTGCCAAATACATTGCTTATTAAGCAATGCTTAATGAACTGAGCATCTGTACCCACCATGGAAATGAATTATTATTATGTATGTTTTTTTTAATGAGCAATAAGCAGAGCAAACAAGCCTCAGTACTACTCTGCAACTCTGAATTTAAGTGGAAAGCTGTCTTGTGTGTATAAAATGATCAATGACACTCAATGAGAAAAGGCAGGACCATAATGGAAATAAGTCTTAGAACTTTGTTGTGTACAGTATATCCTCCAACTGCTGTAACCTTGTGGCTTAATTAGAAATCAAGTCAAATCAAACCCCGGAAAATATCTGCACATAGAGGGCAATCGGATAATCAACAATGCTGAAATTCCAGACAATTTCCCTTCTTGGAAATGCCAGGTTTCTGCACTAATGTTTTAATTGTTTATAACACAGAAATGTTTTCAAACAAACTTAGTTGACAGTAAATTGGATGCACAGCATACGCTCTCTTAAAGGAGTAGTTCACCCACAAAATTACTTATTTTCTACAAATTATAGCCTGGCTACACCCCATAGTCTTGTGTGGCCAGGCTGTTGCCTCCCACAATTTTCAAATGCTTCCGGTCAGACATTCGGAGATTGTGAAATAATTGTATGGCTATGTGAGACTACACGCCCCATGAATCCTTGAATTAATGGAGATTACATTTGTTTTGTTTTTGTCGAATTCCCCAGCCAATCATTTGAGTTCCAGCAGAGTCAATTAAGTCTCCTACTGAGCAGCCACCCGGACCCGGTCATCAAATTATTGGCTTAGGAATGCAACAATAACAATCAAAAGAATCTCGATGAATTAAAAGCTCATGGGGTGTGTAATTGATAGAACATAAGTCTTTTTTCGGGTAAACTACTACTCCTTTAAGCCTAATTTACCCCTCTGTAAAAAGTGCCCTCTCCAGACCATGAATGCAGTTTTCACTATGGTGAAAGAAATGCAAATGCCCTCTTTCCATGCCAAATACTGAAGGCAGCATTCAAGAGAATTGCCTTGTCCAAACTCTCCTGAACTTGAATGCAGCATGGATCTTACCGGTATGTTGAAAGAATTGCCGTTACGCCACATCTCCAGTATTCGCTTGATCATGCTTAGTGGTATCAAGCACCGACAATAGCTGACCTCCAAGCATACGACGCGTTGTGAGCTTGGAGGACTGCTATTTTGAATATTTTTCACCAAAGTCCCTTTTGGAATTTTCAGCCCCTGCCTCTCTAACATTAGGGACTTTAAGCCTGGACGGTTTTCAATACGGCTCCGCTAGGCGGAAGTACAGCTGCTATGGCACAATCGCAGTCAAATTCGTTAAGCAAACAGCCGTCGGAAACAGGTTCCCACCCCTTTGACTGAACTCTTTGGTTCCCATGGTGACGTGTCGATGCAGCAGACGTTGTAGCCACTACGTGGAAAGGTAGCTTCTGTCGGAGTAGGAATGGCTGCGACGGCAAGCAGGCAAGCACTGATCCATTTCTGGTTACCGTAGCGAACTGCCGTAGCCGTCCTTGCTTAAAGTCCCTAACCTCTGCACGTCCCTGCCCCTACCTATGACAGTGAGCATGAAGCTGCCGGAGGCTAGGACCACCTTGTCCCTGGAGGTGCGGTCATAGATGCCCACATGACACTCGTACAAGCCATCGTCCGCCATCTGGACCTCAGGCAGTCTGCACAGTGACAAGGAACAAAACACATTGGGGGGTATTTAATACCTTTTACTGTATACAGGTGGATTCTGCTAAATTGAAAATGTGCACACGAGCCCTAGACAGAAAATCAGAAAAATAGAAACTTTCAAAGAAGCCAGAATTCATCATTCAGTGCATATAAAATGCAAATGCAAAGTGCGAAATGGGTGTGCAAAGGTCAGACTAGCTGTGTTATTTTAGCGCGAGGGCAGAGGGAGACAAAGAACAAATCTACATTTTTTGGCCAGCAACAACATTGTATAACAGAGCATTAATTGGGCTTTTTAGGAGGCAAGCCTGCATATCCTGAATAAGCAAAACATGTAGACTGCTTATTGATTTTGTCAATAAATCACTAATAATTTTAAGAGCACTAATTATTTACTAAGAGTGTCATTTTGTAATGAGCTTCAAGCCGCGGGATTGGAGTGCATGGCTTTACAAAGTGGTCCACTACAGTGAGCCGACAATGTCTGCATCTCCATATGGTTCAGAAACACTGGCTTTCAACATATGGTTTGTAGAAACATATGCCACTGTTTTTCTCTTGTGACCAAGCTGCAGCACTATAACATTACAAGTAGAAGGAGTCAAAACACAACTGTTGTCTTTGTAAATCGATGATCCCAAAAAAGATTTAAAATCATCTCTGTTTGAAGTTACAGAAAATGAGGTCATTTAAAGTAGGTTTAATCTTGGTGTTAAGGCAAAGGTTAATAGGTTAAACAACTTTCTGAGTTATGGTTTTGCTAGATTATCCAAAAAGTGCCATGGTGACCCAGGCAGACATCACTGTGTAGGCACCTCACACCTCTCCCGGGTGAAACACTGAGTGTCAGACCAGTGGTTCCCCAACAGTGTGCTGAGGCACACTGGTGAATTGTCCAGTTGTTCCGTAGCATTTTGTGAAAACCATACATTATTATTACAATATACTGTATAGAACTATACAAAAAGTTGTGAATTATTTTGTATCTTTTTCAATTTATAATGCGAGTACTTTGTGCCCACTCATTTGAGTAATTTCCAAATATAGAGGCAGATTCTATACCCTTAAAAATAATTTTAACCACATTCAACCTGGCTTCCCTATTTTGAGCTTGTCTTTATAAATGTTACACTTAATACACTGCTGTATAAACTACACTGCATTATAAACTCATAGTACACTGCAGTATCAACCCCATAGTACACTACAGTATCAGTTGAAACCAGCATAATAATTCATGGAGGTTCATTTTACCTAACAGTAGACTGGTACACCAGGTCCTCTCGCCTGATATTGTCCTCCATGTGGGAGTAATTAGTGTTGTACATGGCATCATACGTGAAGATCTTCTGCTTGGCACTGCCCCCATCTGCCACCTGTGCAGGGAGTTGAGATTTATAAAAATGTGTTAGAACTAATTAGAATCATTTCCTAAAACCTCTGGGAAATGAAACATTATTATGTGCCATCACCTGCAACTCTACGTAAAGACACAAAGCAAAACCCTGGTTATTGATTCAGAAAATGGACCCTACGCTTTTATAATTCTACGGTGCATGTACTAAAGTGGGTGGAATTCAAAAGTCTCCAAAGCCCTATGGTACCGACAGCAACTTTTTCTTCTGCTATGAAAAATGAAATGACATGCCCCATGAGTCCTTCTAAACCAGGCTTTACATACCAAACACAAGCATGCTATGGTACTCTTTCAAGGCAGTGCCTTCAAAGGGCTCAACCTTCAAAACCCTTATTTTCTCTTTTTCTTTCAGGCTTTTGTTTGGTTGCTTTGATCAGTGTCATTGAATATATCGAGGTTTAAAGGATTTATGTCTCATAGCAGGACCTAGAGAAAACTGTCCCTGCAGTCATCTGTAGGCTAGACGGCTCTAACAGTGTCATCAAAGGTCTCCATAAAAAAATCGACCAGACAGCTGCAGTTGATTGAAAAAGTTGCTGCTCGAGTCCTTACTAACACCAAGAAAGTGGACCATGTCAGGTCTGAGATATTTAAACTGACTTCCTCTCTGTCAAAGAATTGATTTTCAAAATACTACTGTTGGTTTATAATTATTGAATGGTTTAGGGACAAAATACAGGTCTGATCTTGTGCTACATTATTATAACCATCCAGACCTCTCAGGTCTTCGGGACAGTTCTGCTTTCTGCTCTCAAATGAACGAGAAGGAGCATTCTGTTTTCTGCACTACAAAACGGCAGGTCTGCTACAACTCTCAGTTCTTCTAAATGAAACCTGCACTGTTGGCCACAGCCTTTTACTGCGGTTTTTGATTCATTCAAATAATAGCCATCACTCCGAAGTTCTTCTGGTACTTTTAATTCATTAAGGCACGGGCAGCGCATACATGGATGCATTTTGGCGTCGAGCCTTCCTGCGTGTATTATTTTCTTAGTCTGTGTGAGCTGTGTACCCGGCTACAATTTATGTAGACTGAGTGTGCTTGTTTTGTTTCTATTTTATTAATACAGTAATGTCTTTTAATGTTTTGTATGAAGTCCTTTGAATTGGATGGTTGTTGAAATGTGCTAAACAATTAACCTTCCTTGCCTTGTCTGGACATTGAAGACGATCCTGGTTTAAGAGTGAAGACACTCACTGACACAAGGTATTCTTCAGTTCATCCCCAAGTTCCGAAGAACGCAAACGTATTAATCGTGCCGTGGCATCTCTGCAGTGTCCTGTATTTATTTGTATTGTGTATTGGGATACTCTTGTCTCTTATCTCATGTCTCCCCTATGATTTGAGTTTTAATGAAAGTGCCAGTGACAAACAGATAATACATATTTCATACACTTTAGAATACTTTGGAGTACAGTTAGCTCTATGGGCAGGTAGGAATTGCTCTACAGAGATGTATCATTAATTTATATAGAGATAGAAATCATGGCCAGTTAAACATTGTTGTTTCTTGTGTCGTTGATAGTCATACTACTTATAGTAGTAAAACCTCCACCGGCTGTCTGTCAGTCCGTCAGTCAGTCCCTCTGTCCGTCAGGTCACGTCACACTTTTGGCCCTACTCTTATCTCCGCCACCGTTGCTCCTATCCATGCCAAACTTTGCACACACAAAGATTTCTCACATGCCCCTGTTCTAGCGCCACCATGAGGCTGTGTGTATACATGAGAGCTTATCTCCCGATTAGGGAGTCTTACTGGTATAGTATAGTAGAGTATAGTATATTATAGTATAGTATAGTATAGTATAACTAAATAGTTGCGACCGTTAGGTCGCAAGTTACTATGAAAACCTCCACCGGCTGTCTGTCAGTCCCTCTGTCAGTCAGTCAGTCAATCCGTCACGTCATGTCACACTTTTGGCCCTACTCTTATCTCCGGCACCGTTGACGGTTGCCCATATCCATGCCAAACTTTGCACACACACTCCTTAGCTGGCAAACCACAACCTCCGCCCCTGATTTCTCACATGCCCCTGTTCTAGCGCCAACATGAGGCTGTGTGTATACATGCGACCTGACGGTCGCTTATCTCCCGATTAGGAATTCTTACTGGTATTTATTTGTAATAATGATGGTGAATGGCTGGTATGAACTATGAAGTTCACCTGTGTGCTCACCCGAAACCATACAATCTCTCGGAGGTTGCCGTCGGTGCGGAAGTTACACTTGAGTGTCACCGTGTCCCCAATGACGACAGGCGAGAGAGGCTCGATGACCACATTTAAATAACCTGCAGGAGAAAGGGATATTGTTATTTGTGAGTGACTGGCTAACACAGTAAATTCCCGCAGTGTTGATTCATCCATTTGTAACTACGAGTTAAAAGAACAGAGTGTGGGTGAGGTAAGGTTGATCTCTGGTCGAGAGACGGAGAGAGGCAAGCCAGGGCAGCCCATTGAGACGCATTTACCAATTAACACTGTATTGTGTGCCAGAATGTCATGGGAGAGGAAATGGCGCACTGAGAAGATTAACCACAGAGTGAATAACCTTTTGCACTGTGTTTCCTAAAAGTGAACACGTTCATCTCGCTTGGTGTAGTTTATGTATGTTTTTTATTCATTTTTCAAGTGATCAAAATGAATGATCAATGTTATCTTTCCATGCAAAGATAACCTCTTAACCTATCATAGCCTCTTGCAATGTTTATATTCCATGACTTGTGAATAAACTGTTATGCATTATAGCATTGGCCTACATCAACAAATTAATCTTATTTCTTTTCGCTATGGAAATTCTAGCACTGTATATTAATCAAAATGAAAACATCAAAGGTATCAATCTATCAGATGGAAGCGCTACCCGTGAGGTTAAAACCTCACAAGTAGCAGATGATACCACTCTACTGCTTGGTGACGAAAAGTCATTAACTACAGCACTAGAAATGATATCATCGTTTGGCAAAGTTGCAGGCCCGGAACTGAATTTAAACAAAACTGAAGCAATTTGGGTTGGTTGCTGGAAATTTAGGCGAAAGGAAATAAGTGGAATAAGGTGGCCAATTGGTCCTGTAAAATCACTTGGTGTATATTTTGGGTACAACAAACTTTCAAACGAGATGAACCAATGGAATGAGAAAATCAAGAATATAGAAAATGTGCTTAATTTATGGAGACAAAGACATCTCACGTTATATGGTAAAGTAACTATTCTGAAATCATTGATTGCAGCCAAAGTTCTGTACTGGGCTACTGTGACTGATGTGCCACATAGTATTACTGTCAGATTGAATACTTTGTTTTTCGACTTCCTTTGGTCTGGAAAGAGAGATAAAATTAAAAGATCTGTTATTTTTGGAGACTATGACACAGGGGGTATAAAAATGTTGTTAGATATTCAGTCTCATATAGAAGCACTTCATGCTGGCTGGGTGAGGCGCATTATGGATGCATCATCAGGGGACTGGAAGCTGCTACCAAAATTGTATCTAAACAGATTAGGCAAAGATTTCCTTATTCTAAGAATGCATTTTAGAGAAAAAAAGCATTGCCCAGATTTGACAGGAATTCCTACTTTTTATCAAGGCATTATTCAAGGCTGGCATAAAGCGGGAGGAGGCTCAGTGAAGGAGCCATGTACAGCAGATGAAGTGGGAAACCATATTATTTGGGGATCCGCTTTTATGACAGATGCTAGAGGGAAGTCCCTGTTCTATAAACATTGGATTGACTCTGGAATAATTTATATTAAAGATCTATCTGTTAAAGAAAAACCAAAGCTTCGTAACTGGATAAGAGAAATGAGAGAATTAGCCATCATCAGAAAGGCAATTCCCAAAAAATGGCTCCCTTTTATAAACAACAGTATAACGTCCAGAGATGACAATACTGCTGCACACATGGCTCTGACAGGTTATAGCTGTAAAACAATATATAAAGCGCTGTTAAAAGAAAAAACAACTACATCATATATGCAGGCATATTGGGAAGCTGTACTAGTTAACCAAGCAAACATCATGTGGAGTAACGTATGGCAGCTACAAACTATAAAACTATCTCCAGATAGAAAATTGTCAGAGTTCAATTTCAAAATATTGCATGGAATTCTCCCAAATATGTCAAACTTGTATAAATGGAAGCTTGTTCCTAATCCTCTATGTGCTGTTTGTTTGGTAAAAGAAGACACAGAACACATGTTTGTTTCATGTCGGTGTCTGGGTAACTTTTGGAACCATGTTTCTGCTCTTATGTCTCAGCTTAATGTCACATTTAGAGTAGAATTGTCAAACATTATTTTGGGTCTCAATACAACGACTAGAGACAGATATTGTATTAATTTGATTTTAACAATAGCTAAACTGTCCTTTTTTAAAATGTGGATAAAGTATAAGGATGATCACCAAAGGTTCTATACAGCAGATAGGGTGTCTGTCTTTCATTCTGAATTGAAGGCAAGAATTAAAATGGATCTCTTGGTGGATGAGGCAAGAGGTAATGAAAGCTGGGCAGATCTGTTGTGGTTGTTGGATTAAACCCACATGGAATATTTTCTTTTTTAATATTTTATCCTGCTTCCTCCTTTACAGTAGCCTATGTATATAATATTTCCCATCTCCTTGTATATATCCTTGTATATTATCTGGTGTGAGGTTTTTATGTATCTTTTGTATATGATGTTTTGTAATGTGCATGTCTAAATAAAAGTATTAAAAAATTAAAAAAAATAAAAACAAAAAAACAAAAAAAAATTAACAATACACACATAAAACAACACCATTTATTATTATCCTACTAGTAATCAGTCCTATTCTCAGAGAACTTAGTGCAATACCCGTTTTATTCATCTATCTATGTGAGGGCGGCTGTAGCTTACTGAATAGAGAGGCCGTATGGTAATCAGAAGGTCACCGGTTCGCCTCCCCACTCCGGTCTGTGTGTCAAAGTGTCCCTGAGCAAGATACTTAGCCCTGAGCGATAAGCATCGGAGCAGCCAATAACATAGTAGCACTAGCAAGCATCAGCTGGGTGAAGCTGAAACTGAATTTCCCTCGCAAGATTAGCAAGGTCTACAAATAATAATAGATTTATGGATTCAGGGGTGCCCGCTAGTCCAGGCGTGTACCACTTAGGCATTGCCACATAGGCATGGATGCCTGGTGGCGTCGCCGGTTTGATTCCCGATACGGACGACCTTTACCGCATTATTGCTCCCCATCTCTCCCCTCATTTCCTGTCAGTCTACTGTCCTATCAATAAAGGCATAAAAGCCCAAAAACAAATCTAAAGAAAAAAAAAAAGGAAATCTATGAGGTCAGTGCCTGTTGTCAGAGTACTTGGGGGCCTTTCTATGATCTCAGTCTAGCGTGCAGCTGGGACACACCTACTTGTGAGCATTTGGGGAGCTTATCTCTGTATTTGGGACAAACCAGACAGACAGACAGACAGACAGACAGACAGACAGACAGACTACTTCAACTTAGATGATTTACTTATTATTCACTCATCAGATGGTGTGCTTTGTGCTGTCCATGGTGCTGAATCCTGCTGATCCTTAGTTATTTTCCTGTCCATTAGTAGTGAATGTAGGCCTATTATATTGGCTGATAGTGTAGGTGTATCATGTTGCTGCTTCAACGGTAACAACTGCATGTGTTGTTAGAACAGGTTGTGAACTGACAGAACCAGCAGTAATCACGGCTGTCAAGGCTGTTGCATGTCACCAGCGCTGTTCAGTTCTAATTAGAGAGAGTCACCATTGAAACTGCATTGAAAGCTGCACAAAGATCTGTGGTGAATTACCACATTGTCCACCGTGACACCTATAGTCGTGTGATGTATAGGATTTCACACCCCAGCCATATGGTGTGATGAGAAAAGGGGGAAATGCAGGAGGCAAAACAGAATTGAATGGTGGGGGACTTTCAATTGAAACCAGTTACAATCTGTACCTTTAATGGATGTTTTCACGCTCCCAACAGAGGTAATTAGAAAACAATATATACTGTGTATATATTGCAATTGCTCAATTTGCACTACAAACCAGGGATTGACATCTATATCTACTACAGAGCTGCTACTTTTAAATGCATTTTACATCTGAGTCTTTATTTTTTCTTATACTATCTAAATTGTATTGAGGAAAAACAATGCTGCTATTTGTTCCAAAAGCTTTATACCCTGTATATATATAAAATGACAAAATGCGACATAGCTCTGTTTGCACAATGCTGTACCCCCTGTAAATATGTTCCCCCTTTTCAACTGTTTTTTTATTTTTTTATTATTATTTTATAACACTTTGACACTTTGCTTTGGCAATGTAAACGTATGTTTTCTCATGCCAATAAAGCTCCTTTGAATAGAAAATGTAATTGCTAAAAGCATACACATCCAAATTACTATAAAATGTTGTGCAAGCTCCATCGTTTTTGTTATTCCCATCCACATTGTTTGTCCTGATGAAGGTCTAACGACCGAAACGTCAAATAAAGAGCAAATATTTTTTGCAAGTTCCAGGGCACTGTGTGGGGGTCCTTTTCTTTGATGTCACTATCAGAGATCTCCTTCTGAATGTACAGTACAGTGTTTGTCCTACACACCTGTCACCAACCTTTAAGGTGTTCATCAGCCTTTTATTAAAAATGTTATTCTCATAAAAAATAAAGGGAAGGGGAAGAAGGGAGGGGCAAGGGGGAGGAGAGATCAATCAAAAAGAATAGGGGAAAAAATCAATCTGATGTGCCCTCTGCTTCAAATAATAACCAGTCTGTGTCCTACCAAGCACCTGGGTCTCTCCACTCTTTTTAAATGGAAGAGTATAGGGGTGCCACATCCAACCAATGCAGATGTGTTCTAGCATACCACACAGATTGATTACATCATTTTATTCGTTATAATAAGGTCCGAGTTGTAGCTTTAAAAAGCTACACGCTTGTGTTTTCTTCCCCCTCGTTTGTGTTCCATACAGTACCTAACCCATAATTGTTTGAATGTGGATGAGTGAAAACAAATACTTTATGATTTAAAAGACAAATGTTGAATTGTATACAAACTTTTTAGGCAACATGTCATTAGGTCGAACACCCTTTGGATCGACCACCAAACTCTAACCCAAACCCTAATCCTAACCTCAGTAAAACTATGCCTAACTCTAACCCTAACGCGAAACCTTACATCAGTAACCGTGACATGGGTGATTATCTACCCTCCGACGCTCGTGGGTGATTATCTAACCTGCCGACGCTGTTCGACCCAACGGGAGTTAAATTTATGGGGCAGTCCCCACTTTTTATTGTCCAACATCATTCTGCAATATTTGTTATTGCACCCATAGTTTCATGGACAAGTTTCATATAATTTTTTGTTTGTTTGTTTTACTTATCCACATTTTGACAATGATGGTGATGGATTACATCAAACTACAGGATGGACCAAATCCGAACCAAATCTATGCTCACAAATATCCCCACCATTAGACAGATCTTTCAGTATGCTAAATACTGAAATAAAAACAAGCCTAAACTGCAGAACTGTCACACAGGACAATGTGGCATTGAAGGTCATGGCAAACAATACAATGTGCTCCTTTTCACCCTAATTACTGGGTTTCTTTTTTTTTCTTTTTTGGCTTTAAGCCATAAGACCGGGAACGCATTATTACGCATTATTACTTAATCATTAAAACTATTACAACATAGCAGATATACAAGCTCACAGCGCGGCACCGAGTGAGCTTATAGATCTGCGAATAAAAATAAAAAAGAATCGTGAACATTTGTGCAAGTCTGAATATTTTTTACCCGATTCTATAAATGTCTTCTAAATCCTTCTTCTGAATGCCCTAACCCTAGTCTCGTGTAGCCAGACAACTATTCCACAATCTCTGAATGCTATATAGAGTCTGGAACAGCAGCTCCCGAACGGCGAGTATCGAAAACGGGCATTAACGTTCAAAACAATATATTTTAAAATGTCATTTCTGCTAAGCAGCAAGCTAAACATGCTTATATGATTTTTATTTATATAATGATAAATATGTGTGATGTGAGACTGAAGCGGAAGTGACGTGGGGGCTTCACTTCCGCTTCATCTCGCACTCATCGTTTCTATTTCCGTCTGCCAGACTGTATGCTGGGAGCATTTGACCAAATCGCGGAGGCAACTGTCTGGCCACGCGAGACTACCCTAACCCTAACCCAAACGTTTTCATGTCAAGGAAACCCTAGAAATATATATATATATATATATTTGGCAACCAAAATATTATTTATCAGGGACCCCCCAGAAGCAAATATTTGAGTTACAAATGCTCAAAAAATATATATTCAAAGATTTGCACAAATTTCCATGATTTTTCAAAAATAGCAGATCTGGGGCGCCCGCTGGCCTGGTGGTCAAGGCGCATACCACATACTAGGCTATGAGGCCTGCTGGCGTCGCCGGTTCGATTCCCGATCCGGACGACCTTTGCCGCATGTCATTCCCCATCTCTCTCCCCATTTCCTGTCAGTCTACTGTCCTATCGAATAAAGGCATAAAAAGCCCCAAAAACAAATCTTAAAAAAAGAGAAAAAAGAAAAGAAAATAGCAGATCTACAAGTTCGCAGCGCGGCACTCGGTGCCTCGCTTTGAGCTTGTATATCTGCTATTTTTCAATAGCTAAAGTACAACATCATTCCAGGTCTTAATTTTCAGATATAGGTCAGTGTGTAATGAGACAACCATGAGGGCAGAGAGAGAGAGGAGGGACATGTGAGACAAGACCGGGATCAGACAGAATGTGACCTTGTAGATCAAATTCACTCTATTTTTGCACGACACCAGTGTACGACAAAGGCTTAAGTGGTTAACAGGGCAAAACTGTGAATAAACATGGCGACTATTACACCATACCCTGCAAGTTTAATGTGTGTTTG